>NC_080671.1:242916538-242941538 GCF_030247195.1 Topomyia yanbarensis | reverse complement strand
GGAGGGTGTTCCTAGCACATGTGAGAAGCACTTTGCATATTCAGAATTTTCGGGTAGACCTGCATGATTACGCATTACATTTTTGAAAATAATTTTGGAATATCAAAATATACCATCATAGTATTTTTGGAGGAGGTTCCTAGGACATGTGAGAAGAACTTTGCATATTCAGAATTTTCGGGTTGGCCTGCATGATTACGCATTACATTTTTGAAAATAATTTTGGAATATCAAAATATACCATCGTAGTATTTTTGGAGGGTGTTCCTAGGACATGTGAGAAGAACTTTGCATATTCAGAATTTTCGGGTAGGCCTGCATGATTACGCATTACATTTTTGCAAATAATTTTAAAATATCAAAATATACCATCGTAGTATTGTTGGAGGGTGTTCCTAGGACATGTGAGAAGAACTTTGCATATTCAGAATTTTCGGGTAGGCCTGCATGATTACGCATTACATTTTTGAAAATAATTTTGGAATATCAAAACATACCATCGTAGTATTTTTAGAGGGTGTTCCTAGCACATGTGAGAAGAACTTTGCATATTCAGAATTTTCGGGTAGGCCTGCATGATTACGCATTACATTTTTGAAAATAATTTTGGAATATCAAAATATACCATCGTAGTATTTTTAGAGGGGGTTCCTAGGACATGTGAGAAGAACTTTGCATATTCAGAATTTTCTGGTAGGCCTGCATGATTACGCATTACATTTTTGCAAATAATTTTAAAATATCAAAATATACCATCGTAGTATTTTTGGAGGGTGTTCCTAGGACATGTGAGAAGAACCTTGCATATTCAGAATTTTCTCGCAGGCCTGCATGAATACGCATTACAGTTTTGCAAATAAATTTGGAATATCAAAATATACCATCGTGGTATTTTTAGAGGGGGTTCCTAGGACATGTGAGAAGAACTTTGCATATTCAGAATTTTCGGGTAGACCTGCATGATTACGGATTACATTTTTGAAAATAATTTTGGAATATCAAAATATACCATCGTAGTATTTTAGAGGGGGTTCCTAGGACATGTGAGAAGAACTTTGCATATTCAGAATTTTCTGGTAGGCCTGCATGATTACGCATTACATTTTTGAAAATAATTTTGGAATATCCAAATATACCATCGTAGTATTTTTAGAGGGTGTTCCTAGGACATGTGAGAAGAACTTTGCATGATCAGAATTTTCGGGTAGGCCTGCATGATTACGCATTACATTTTTGAAAATAATATTGGAATATCAAAATATACCATCGTAGTATTTTAGAGGGGGTTCCTAGGACATGTGAGAAGAACTTTGCATATTCAGAATTTTCTGGTAGGCCTGCATGATTGCGCATTACATTTTTGCAAATAATTTTAAAATATCAAAATATACCATCGTAGTATTTTTAGAGGGGGTTCCTAGGACATTTGAGAAGAACTTTGCATATTCAGAATTTTCGGGTAGACCTGCATGATTACGCATTACATTTTTGAAAATAATTTTGGAATATCAAAATATACCATCGTAGTATTTTAGAGGGGGTTCCTAGGACATGTGAGAAGAACTTTGCATATTCAGAATTTTCTGGTAGGCCTGCATGATTGCGCATTACATTTTTGCAAACAGTTTTAAAATATCAAAATATACCATCGTAGTATTTTTGGAGGGTGTTCCTAGGAAATGTGAGAAGAACCTTGTATATTCAGAATTTTCGGGTAGGCCTGCATGATTACGCATTACATTTTTGAAAATAATTTTGGAATATCAAAATGTTCCATCGTAGTATTTTTAGAGGGTGTTCCTAGCACATGTGAGAAAAACTTTACATATTCAGAATTTTCGGGTAGACCTGCATGATTACGCATTACATTTTTGAAAATAATTTTGGAATATCAAAATATACCATCGTAGTATTTTTAGAGGGTGTTCCTAGCACATGTGAGAAGAACTTTGCATATTCAGAATTTTCGGGTAGGCCTGCATGATTACGCATTACATTTTTGAAAATAATTTTGGAATATCAAAATATACCATCGTAGTATTTTTGGAGGGTGTTCCTAGCACATGTGAGAAGAACTTTGCATATTCAGAATTTTCGGGTAGACCTGCATGATTACGCATTACATTTTTGAAAATAATTTTGGAATATCAAAATATACCATCATAGTATTTTTGGAGGAGTTTCCTAGGACATGTGAGAAGAACTTTGCATATTCAGTATTTTCGGGTTGGCCTGCATGATTACGCATTACATTTTTGAAAATAATTTTGGAATATCAAAATATACCATCGTAGTATTTTTGGAGGGTGTTCCTAGGACATGTGAGAAGAACTTTGCATATTCAGAATTTTCGGGTAGGCCTGCATGATTACGCATTACATTTTTGCAAATAATTTTAAAATATCAAAATATACCATCGTAGTATTGTTGGAGGGTGTTCCTAGGACATGTGAGAAGAACTTTGCATATTCAGAATTTTCGGGTAGGCCTGCATGATTACGCATTACATTTTTGAAAATAATTTTGGAATATCAAAACATACCATCGTAGTATTTTTAGAGGGTGTTCCTAGCACATGTGAGAAGAACTTTGCATATTCAGAATTTTCGGGTAGGCCTGCATGATTACGCATTACATTTTTGAAAATAATTTTGGAATATCAAAATATACCATCGTAGTATTTTTAGAGGGGGTTCCTAGGACATGTGAGAAGAACTTTGCATATTCAGAATTTTCTGGTAGGCCTGCATGATTACGCATTACATTTTTGCAAATAATTTTAAAATATCAAAATATACCATCGTAGTATTTTTGGAGGGTGTTCCTAGGACATGTGAGAAGAACCTTGCATATTCAGAATTTTCTCGTAGGCCTGCATGAATACGCATTACAGTTTTGCAAATAATTTTGGAATATCAAAATATACCATCGTAGTATTTTTAGAGGGGGTTCCTAGGACATGTGAGAAGAACTTTGCATATTCAGAATTTTCGGGTAGACCTGCATGATTACGCATTACATTTTTGAAAATAATTTTGGAATATCAAAATATACCATCGTAGTATTTTAGAGGGGGTTCCTAGGACATGTGAGAAGAACTTTGCATATTCAGAATTTTCTGGTAGGCCTGCATGATTACGCATTACATTTTTGAAAATAATTTTGGAATATCAAAATATACCATCGTAGTATTTTTAGAGGGGATTCCTAGGACATGTGAGAAGAACTTTGCATATTCAGAATTTTCGGGTAGGCCTGCATGATTACGCATTACATTTTTGAAAATAATTTTGGAATATCAAAATATACCATCGTAGTATTTTAGAGGGGGTTCCTAGGACATGTGAGAAGAACTTTGCATATTCAGAATTTTCTGGTAGGCCTGCATGATTGCGCATTACATTTTTGCAAATAATTTTAAAATATCAAAATATACCATCGTAGTATTTTTAGAGGGGGTTCCTAGGACATTTGAGAAGAACTTTGCATATTCAGAATTTTCGGGTAGACCTGCATGATTACGCATTACATTTTTGAAAATAATTTTGGAATATCAAAATATACCATCGTAGTATTTTAGAGGGGGTTCCTAGGACATGTGAGAAGAACTTTGCATATTCAGAATTTTCTGGTAGGCCTGCATGATTACGCATTACATTTTTGCAAATAATTTTAAAATATCAAAATATACCATCGAAGTATTTTTGGAGGGTGTTCCTAGGACATGTGAGATGAACCTTGCATATTCAGAATTTTCGGGTAGGCCTGCATGATTGCGCATTACATTTTTGAAAATAATTTTGGAATATCAAAATATACCATCGTAGTATTTTTAGAGGGTGTTCCTAGGACATGTGAGAAGAACTTTGCATATTGAGAATTTTCTGGTAGGCCTGCATGATTACGCATTACATTTTTGTAAATAATTTTAAAATATCAAAATATACCATCGTAGTATTTTTGGAGGGTGTTCCTAGGACATGTGAGAAGAACTTTGCATATTCAGAATTTTCTGGTAGGCCTGCATGATTACGCATTACATTTTTGAAAATAATTTTGGAATATCAAAATATACCATCGTAGTATTTTTAGAGGGGATTCCTAGGACATGTGAGAAGAACTTTGCATGATCAGAATTTTCGGGTAGGCCTGAATGATTACGCATTACATTTTTGAAAATAATTTTGGAATATCAAAATATACCATCGTAGTATTTTAGAGGGGGTTCCTAGGACATGTGAGAAGAACTTTGCATATTCAGAATTTTCTGGTAGGCCTGTATGATTGCGCATTACATTTTTGCAAATAATTTTAAAATATCAAAATATACCATCGTAGTATTTTTAGAGGGGGTTCCTAGGATATTTGAGAAGAACTTTGCATATTCAGAATTTTCGGGTAGACCTGCATGATTACGCATTACATTTTTGAAAATAATTTTGGAATATCAAAATATACCATCGTAGTATTTTAGAGGGGGTTCCTAGGACATGTGAGAAGAACTTTGCATATTCAGAATTTTCTGGTAGGCCTGCATGATTGCGCATTACATTTTTGCAAACAGTTTTAAAATATCAAAATATACCATCGTAGTATTTTTGGAGGGTGTTCCTAGGAAATGTGAGAAGAACCTTGTATATTCAGAATTTTCTCGTAGGCCTGCATGATTACGCATTACATTTTTGAAAATATTTTTGGAATATCAAAATATACCATCGTAGTATTTTTAGAGGGTGTTCCTAGGACATGTGAGAAGAACTTTGCATATTCAGAATTTTCGGGTAGGCCTGCATGATTACGCATTACATTTTTGCAAATAATTTTAAAATATCAAAATATACCATCGTAGTATTTTTGGAGGGTGTTCCTAGGACATGTGAGAAGAACTTCGCATATTCAGAATTTTCGGGTAGACCTGCATGATTACGCATTACATTTTTGAAAATAATTTTGAAATATCAAAATATACCATCGTAGTATTTTTAGAGGGTGTTCCTACGACATGTGAGAAGAACTTTGCATATTCAGAATTTTCTGGTAGGCCTGCTTGAATACGCATTACATTTTTGAAAATAATTTTGGAATATCAAAATATACCATCGTAGTATTTTTGGAGGGTGTTCCTTGGACATGTGAGAAGAACTTTGCATATTCAGAATTTTCGGGTAGGCCAGCATGATTACGCATTACATTTTTGAAAATAATTTTGGAATATCAAAATATATCATCGTAGTATTTTTAGAGGGGGATCCTAGGACATGTGAGAAGAACTTTGCATATTTAGAATTTTCGGGTAGACCTGCATGATTACGCATTACATTTTTGAAAATAATTTTGGAATATCAAAATATACCATCGTAGTATTTTTAGAGGGGGTTCCTAGGACATGTGAGAAGAACTTTGCATATTCAGAATTTTCTAGTAGGCCTGCATGATTACGCATTACATTTTTGCAAATAATTTTAAAATATCAAAATATACCATCGTAGTATTTTTGGAGGGTGTTCCTAGGACATGTGAGAAGAACCTTGCATATTCAGAATTTTCGGGTAGACCTGCATGATTACGCATTACATTTTTGAAAATAATTTTGGAATATCAAAATATACCATCGTAGTATTTTTAGAGGAGGTTCCTAGGACATGTGAGAAGAACTTTGCATATTCAGAATTTTCGGGTAGGCCTGCATGATTACGAATTTCAGTTTTGAAAATCATTTTGGAATATCAAAATATACCATTGTAGTATTTTTAGAGGGGGTTCCTAGGACATGTGAGAAGAACTTTACATGTTCAGAATTTGCTGGTAGGCCTGCATGATTACGCATTATATTTTTGCAAATAATTTTAAAATATCAAAATATACCATCGTAGTATTTTGGAGGGTGTTCCTAGGACATGTGAGAAGAACCTTGCATATTCAGAATTTTCGGGTAGGCCTGCATTTTTTTTTTTTTTTTTTTTTTATTTCAATTATAGAGGTTTTAACCTTAAGGTCATTCGCCTCTTCGGGTTAGAAAAATCTCTTAGGAAAAATTTCTAACCCTATGTGCGGGGTCGGGACTCGAACCCAGGTGCGCTGCGTACAAGGCAATCGATTTACCAATACGCTACGCCCACTCCCCTTGGCCTGCATTATTACGCATTACATTTTTGAAAATAATTTTGGAATATCAAAATATACTATCGTAGTATTTTTAGAGGGTGTTTCTAGGACATGTGAGAATAATTTTGCTTATTCAGAATTTTCAGGTAGGCCTGCATGATTACGCATTACATTTTTGCAAATAATTTTAAAATATCAAAATATACCATCGCAGTATTTTTGGAGGGTGTTCCTAGGATATGTGAGAAGAATTTTGCATATTTAGAATTTTCGGGAAGACCTGCATTACGTTTTTGAAAATAATTTTGGAATATCAAAATATACCATCGTAGTATTTTTAGAGGGGTTCCTAGGACATGTGAGAAGAACTTTGCATATTCAGAATTTTCTGGTAAGCCTGCATGATTACGCATTACATTTTTGAAAAGAATTTAAAAATATCAAAATATACCATTTTAGTATTTTTGGAGGGTGCTCCTAGGACATCTGAGAAGAACCTTGCATATTCAGAATTTTCGGGTAAGCCTGCATGATTACGCATTACATTTTTGAAAATAATTTTTGGAATATCAAAATATACCATCGTAGTATTTTTAGAGGGGGTTCCTAGGACATGTGGGGAGAACTTTGCATATTCAGAATTTTCGGGTAGACCTGCATGTTTACGCATTACATTTTAGCAAATAATTTTAAAATATCAAAATATACCATCGTAGTATTTTTGGAGGGTGTTCCTAGGACATGTGAGAAGAACTTTGAACATTCAGAATTTTCCGGTAGGCCTGCATGATTGCGCATTACATTTTTGGAAATAATTTTGGAATATCAAAATATACCATCGTAGTATTTTTAGAGGGTGTTCCTAGGACCTTTGAGAAGAACTTTGCATATTCAGAATTTTCGGGTAGGCCTGCATGATTGCGCATTACATTTTTGCAAATAATTTTGGAATATCAAAATATACCATCGTAGTATTTTTAGAGGGTGTTCCTAGGACATGTGAGAAGAACCTTGCATATGCAGAATTTTCTCGTAGGCCTGCATGATTACGCATTACATTTTTGAAAATAATTTTGGAATATCAAAATATACCATCTTAGTATTTTTAGAGGGGGTTCCTAGGACATGTGAGAAGAACTTTGCATATTCAGAAAATAATTTTGGAATATCAAAATATACCATCGTAGTATTTTTAGAGGGGATTCTTATAACATGTGAGAAGAACCTTGCATATTCAGAATTGTCTCGTAGGCCTGCATGATTACGCCTGCATGATTACGCATCTTAGAATTTTTAGAGGGGGTTCCTAGTACATGTGGGAAGAACTTTGCATATTCAGAAAATAATTTTGGAATATCAAAATATACCATCGTAGTATTTTTAGAGGGGATTCCTAGGACATGTGAGAAGAACTTTGCATGATCAGAATTTTCGGGTAGGCCTGCATGATTACGCATTACATTTTTGAAATTAATTTTGGAATATCAAAATATACCATCGTAATATTTTTAGAGGGGATTCCTACGACATGTGAGAAGAACTTTGCATATTCAGAATTTTTGGGTAGGCCTGCATGATTACGCATTACATTTTTGAAAATAATTTTGGAATATCAAAATATACCATCATAATATTTTTAGAGGGTGTTACTAGGACATGTGAGAAGAACTTTGCATATTCAGAATTTTCTGGTAGGCCTGCATGATTACGCATTACATTTTTGCAAATAATTTTAAAATATCAAAATATACCATCGTAGTATTTTTGGAGGGTGTTCCTAGGACATGTAAGAAGAACCTTGCATATTCAGAATTTTCGGGTAGGCCTGCATGATTACGCATTACATTTTTGAAAATAATTTTGGAATATCAAAATATACCATTGTAGTATTTTTAGAGGGGGTTCCTAGGACATGTGAGAAGAACTTTAGATGTTCAGAATTTGCTGGTAGGCCTGCATGATTACGCATTACATTTTTGAAAATAATTTTAAAATATCAAAATATATTATCGTAGTATTTTTGAAGGGGGTTCCTAGGACATGTGAGAAGAACTTTGCATATTCAGAATTTTCTGGTAGGCCTGCATGATTGCGCATTACATTTTTGCAAATAATTTTAAAATATCAAAATATACCATCGTAGTATTTTTAGAGGGGGTTCCTAGGACATTTGAGAAGAACTTTGCATATTCAGAATTTTCGGGTAGACCTGCATGATTACGCATTACATTTTTGAAAATAATTTTGGAATATCAAAATATACCATCGTAGTATTTTAGAGGGGGTTCCTAGGACATGTGAGAAGAACTTTGCATATTCAGAATTTTCTGGTAGGCCTGCATGATTGCGCATTACATTTTTGCAAACAGTTTTAAAATATCAAAATATACCATCGTAGTATTTTTGGAGGGTGTTCCTAGGAAATGTGAGAAGAACCTTGTATATTCAGAATTTTCGGGTAGGCCTGCATGATTACGCATTACATTTTTGAAAATAATTTTGGAATATCAAAATATTCCATCGTAGTATTTTTAGAGGGTGTTCCTAGCACATGTGAGAAAAACTTTACATATTCAGAATTTTCGGGTAGACCTGCATGATTACGCATTACATTTTTGAAAATAATTTTGGAATATCAAAATATACCATCGTAGTATTTTTAGAGGGTGTTCCTAGCACATGTGAGAAGAACTTTGCATATTCAGAATTTTCGGGTAGGCCTGCATGATTACGCATTACATTTTTGAAAATAATTTTGGAATATCAAAATATACCATCGTAGTATTTTTGGAGGGTGTTCCTAGCACATGTGAGAAGAACTTTGCATATTCAGAATTTTCGGGTAGACCTGCATGATTACGCATTACATTTTTGAAAATAATTTTGGAATATCAAAATATACCATCATAGTATTTTTGGAGGAGTTTCCTAGGACATGTGAGAAGAACTTTGCATATTCAGTATTTTCGGGTTGGCCTGCATGATTACGCATTACATTTTTGAAAATAATTTTGGAATATCAAAATATACCATCGTAGTATTTTTGGAGGGTGTTCCTAGGACATGTGAGAAGAACTTTGCATATTCAGAATTTTCGGGTAGGCCTGCATAATTACGCATTACATTTTTGCAAATAATTTTAAAATATCAAAATATACCATCGTAGTATTGTTGGAGGGTGTTCCTAGGACATGTGAGAAGAACTTTGCATATTCAGAATTTTCGGGTAGGCCTGCATGATTACGCATTACATTTTTGAAAATAATTTTGGAATATCAAAACATACCATCGTAGTATTTTTAGAGGGTGTTCCTAGCACATGTGAGAAGAACTTTGCATATTCAGAATTTTCGGGTAGGCCTGCATGATTACGCATTACATTTTTGAAAATAATTTTGGAATATCAAAATATACCATCGTAGTATTTTTAGAGGGGGTTCCTAGGACATGTGAGAAGAACTTTGCATATTCAGAATTTTCTGGTAGGCCTGCATGATTACGCATTACATTTTTGCAAATAATTTTAAAATATCAAAATATACCATCGTAGTATTTTTGGAGGGTGTTCCTAGGACATGTGAGAAGAACCTTGCATATTCAGAATTTTCTCGTAGGCCTGCATGAATACGCATTACAGTTTTGCAAATAATTTTGGAATATCAAAATATACCATCGTAGTATTTTTAGAGGGGGTTCCTAGGACATGTGAGAAGAACTTTGCATATTCAGAATTTTCGGGTAGACCTGCATGATTACGCATTACATTTTTGAAAATAATTTTGGAATATCAAAATATACCATCGTAGTATTTTAGAGGGGGTTCCTAGGACATGTGAGAAGAACTTTGCATATTCAGAATTTTCTGGTAGGCCTGCATGATTACGCATTACATTTTTGAAAATAATTTTGGAATATCAAAATATACCATCGTAGTATTTTTAGAGGGGATTCCTAGGACATGTGAGAAGAACTTTGCATATTCAGAATTTTCGGGTAGGCCTGCATGATTACGCATTACATTTTTGAAAATAATTTTGGAATATCAAAATATACCATCGTAGTATTTTAGAGGGGGTTCCTAGGACATGTGAGAAGAACTTTGCATATTCAGAATTTTCTGGTAGGCCTGCATGATTGCGCATTACATTTTTGCAAATAATTTTAAAATATCAAAATATACCATCGTAGTATTTTTAGAGGGGGTTCCTAGGACATTTGAGAAGAACTTTGCATATTCAGAATTTTCGGGTAGACCTGCATGATTACGCATTACATTTTTGAAAATAATTTTGGAATATCAAAATATACCATCGTAGTATTTTAGAGGGGGTTCCTAGGACATGTGAGAAGAACTTTGCATATTCAGAATTTTCTGGTAGGCCTGCATGATTACGCATTACATTTTTGCAAATAATTTTAAAATATCAAAATATACCATCGAAGTATTTTTGGAGGGTGTTCCTAGGACATGTGAGATGAACCTTGCATATTCAGAATTTTCGGGTAGGCCTGCATGATTGCGCATTACATTTTTGAAAATAATTTTGGAATATCAAAATATACCATCGTAGTATTTTTAGAGGGTGTTCCTAGGACATGTGAGAAGAACTTTGCATATTGAGAATTTTCTGGTAGGCCTGCATGATTACGCATTACATTTTTGTAAATAATTTTAAAATATCAAAATATACCATCGTAGTATTTTTGGAGGGTGTTCCTAGGACATGTGAGAAGAACTTTGCATATTCAGAATTTTCTGGTAGGCCTGCATGATTACGCATTACATTTTTGAAAATAATTTTGGAATATCAAAATATACCATCGTAGTATTTTTAGAGGGGATTCCTAGGACATGTGAGAAGAACTTTGCATGATCAGAATTTTCGGGTAGGCCTGAATGATTACGCATTACATTTTTGAAAATAATTTTGGAATATCAAAATATACCATCGTAGTATTTTAGATGGGGTTCCTAGGACATGTGAGAAGAACTTTGCATATTCAGAATTTTCTGGTAGGCCTGTATGATTGCGCATTACATTTTTGCAAATAATTTTAAAATATCAAAATATACCATCGTAGTATTTTTAGAGGGGGTTCCTAGGATATTTGAGAAGAACTTTGCATATTCAGAATTTTCGGGTAGACCTGCATGATTACGCATTACATTTTTGAAAATAATTTTGGAATATCAAAATATACCATCGTAGTATTTTAGAGGGGGTTCCTAGGACATGTGAGAAGAACTTTGCATATTCAGAATTTTCTGGTAGGCCTGCATGATTGCGCATTACATTTTTGCAAACAGTTTTAAAATATCAAAATATACCATCGTAGTATTTTTGGAGGGTGTTCCTAGGAAATGTGAGAAGAACCTTGTATATTCAGAATTTTCTCGTAGGCCTGCATGATTACGCATTACATTTTTGAAAATATTTTTGGAATATCAAAATATACCATCGTAGTATTTTTAGAGGGTGTTCCTAGGACATGTGAGAAGAACTTTGCATATTCAGAATTTTCGGGTAGGCCTGCATGATTACGCATTACATTTTTGCAAATAATTTTAAAATATCAAAATATACCATCGTAGTATTTTTGGAGGGTGTTCCTAGGACATGTGAGAAGAACTTCGCATATTCAGAATTTTCGGGTAGACCTGCATGATTACGCATTACATTTTTGAAAATAATTTTGAAATATCAAAATATACCATCGTAGTATTTTTAGAGGGTGTTCCTACGACATGTGAGAAGAACTTTGCATATTCAGAATTTTCTGGTAAGCCTGCTTGAATACGCATTACATTTTTGAAAATAATTTTGGAATATCAAAATATACCATCGTAGTATTTTTGGAGGGTGTTCCTTGGACATGTGAGAAGAACTTTGCATATTCAGAATTTTCGGGTAGGCCAGCATGATTACGCATTACATTTTTGAAAATAATTTTGGAATATCAAAATATATCATCGTAGTATTTTTAGAGGGGGATCCTAGGACATGTGAGAAGAACTTTGCATATTTAGAATTTTCGGGTAGACCTGCATGATTACGCATTACATTTTTGAAAATAATTTTGGAATATCAAAATATACCATCGTAGTATTTTTAGAGGGGGTTCCTAGGACATGTGAGAAGAACTTTGCATATTCAGAATTTTCTAGTAGGCCTGCATGATTACGCATTACATTTTTGCAAATAATTTTAAAATATCAAAATATACCATCGTAGTATTTTTGGAGGGTGTTCCTAGGACATGTGAGAAGAACCTTGCATATTCAGAATTTTCGGGTAGACCTGCATGATTACGCATTACATTTTTGAAAATAATTTTGGAATATCAAAATATACCATCGTAGTATTTTTAGAGGAGGTTCCTAGGACATGTGAGAAGAACTTTGCATATTCAGAATTTTCGGGTAGGCCTGCATGATTACGAATTTCAGTTTTGAAAATCATTTTGGAATATCAAAATATACCATTGTAGTATTTTTAGAGGGGGTTCCTAGGACATGTGAGAAGAACTTTACATGTTCAGAATTTGCTGGTAGGCCTGCATGATTACGCATTATATTTTTGCAAATAATTTTAAAATATCAAAATATACCATCGTAGTATTTTGGAGGGTGTTCCTAGGACATGTGAGAAGAACCTTGCATATTCAGAATTTTCGGGTAGGCCTGCATTATTACGCATTACATTTTTGAAAATAATTTTGGAATATCAAAATATACTATCGTAGTATTTTTAGAGGGTGTTTCTAGGACATGTGAGAATAATTTTGCTTATTCAGAATTTTCAGGTAGGCCTGCATGATTACGCATTACATTTTTGCAAATAATTTTAAAATATCAAAATATACCATCGCAGTATTTTTGGAGGGTGTTCCTAGGATATGTGAGAAGAATTTTGCATATTTAGAATTTTCGGGAAGACCTGCATTACGTTTTTGAAAATAATTTTGGAATATCAAAATATACCATCGTAGTATTTTTAGAGGGGTTCCTAGGACATGTGAGAAGAACTTTGCATATTCAGAATTTTCTGGTAAGCCTGCATGATTACGCATTACATTTTTGAAAAGAATTTAAAAATATCAAAATATACCATTTTAGTATTTTTGGAGGGTGCTCCTAGGACATCTGAGAAGAACCTTGCATATTCAGAATTTTCGGGTAAGCCTGCATGATTACGCATTACATTTTTGAAAATAATTTTTGGAATATCAAAATATACCATCGTAGTATTTTTAGAGGGGGTTCCTAGGACATGTGGGGAGAACTTTGCATATTCAGAATTTTCGGGTAGACCTGCATGTTTACGCATTACATTTTAGCAAATAATTTTAAAATATCAAAATATACCATCGTAGTATTTTTGGAGGGTGTTCCTAGGACATGTGAGAAGAACTTTGAACATTCAGAATTTTCCGGTAGGCCTGCATGATTGCGCATTACATTTTTGGAAATAATTTTGGAATATCAAAATATACCATCGTAGTATTTTTAGAGGGTGTTCCTAGGACATGTGAGAAGAACTTTGCATATTCAGAATTTTCGGGTAGGCCTGCATGATTGCGCATTACATTTTTGCAAATAATTTTGGAATATCAAAATATACCATCGTAGTATTTTTAGAGGGTGTTCCTAGGACATGTGAGAAGAACCTTGCATATGCAGAATTTTCTCGTAGGCCTGCATGATTACGCATTACATTTTTGAAAATAATTTTGGAATATCAAAATATACCATCTTAGTATTTTTAGAGGGGGTTCCTAGGACATGTGAGAAGAACTTTGCATATTCAGAAAATAATTTTGGAATATCAAAATATACCATCGTAGTATTTTTAGAGGGGATTCTTATAACATGTGAGAAGAACCTTGCATATTCAGAATTGTCTCGTAGGCCTGCATGATTACGCCTGCATGATTACGCATCTTAGAATTTTTAGAGGGGGTTCCTAGTACATGTGGGAAGAACTTTGCATATTCAGAAAATAATTTTGGAATATCAAAATATACCATCGTAGTATTTTTAGAGGGGATTCCTAGGACATGTGAGAAGAACTTTGCATGATCAGAATTTTCGGGTAGGCCTGCATGATTACGCATTACATTTTTGAAATTAATTTTGGAATATCAAAATATACCATCGTAATATTTTTAGAGGGGATTCCTACGACATGTGAGAAGAACTTTGCATATTCAGAATTTTTGGGTAGGCCTGCATGATTACGCATTACATTTTTGAAAATAATTTTGGAATATCAAAATATACCATCATAATATTTTTAGAGGGTGTTACTAGGACATGTGAGAAGAACTTTGCATATTCAGAATTTTCTGGTAGGCCTGCATGATTACGCATTACATTTTTGCAAATAATTTTAAAATATCAAAATATACCATCGTAGTATTTTTGGAGGGTGTTCCTAGGACATGTAAGAAGAACCTTGCATATTCAGAATTTTCGGGTAGGCCTGCATGATTACGCATTACATTTTTGAAAATAATTTTGGAATATCAAAATATACCATTGTAGTATTTTTAGAGGGGGTTCCTAGGACATGTGAGAAGAACTTTAGATGTTCAGAATTTGCTGGTAGGCCTGCATGATTACGCATTACATTTTTGAAAATAATTTTAAAATATCAAAATATATTATCGTAGTATTTTTGAAGGGGGTTCCTAGGACATGTGAGAAGAACCTTGCATATTCAGAATTTTCGGGTAGGCCTGCATGAATACGCATTACATTTTTGCAAATAATTTTAAAATTTAAAAATATACGATCGTAGTATTTTTAGAGGGTGTTCCTAGGACATGTGAGAAGAACTTTGCATATTCAGAATTTTCGGGTAGGCCTGCATGATTACGCATTACATTTTTGCAAATAATTTTAAAATATCAAAATATACCATCGTAGTATATTTGGAGGGTGTTCCTAGGACATGTGAGAAGAACTTTGCATATTCAGAATTTTCGGGTAGACCTGCATGATTGCGCATTACATTTTTGAAAATAATTTTGGAATATCAAAATATACCATCTTAGTATTTTTAGAGGGTGTTACTAGGACATGTGAGAAGAACTTTGCATATTCAGAATTTTCGGGTAGGCCTGCATGATTACGCATTACATTTTTGAAAATGTTTTTGGAATATCAAAATATACCATCGTAGTATTTTTAGAGGGTGTTACTAGGACATGTGAGAAGAACTTTGCATATTCAGAATTTTCGGGTAGGCCTGCATGATTACGCATTACATTTTTGCAAATAATTTTAAAATATCAAAATATACCATCGTAGTATTTTTAGAGGGTGTTCCTAGGACATGTGAGAAGAACTTTGCATATTCAGAATTTTCGGGTAGACCTGCATGATTACGCATTACATTTTTGAAAATAATTTTGGAATATCAAAATATACCATCGTAGTATTTTAGAGGGGGTTCCTAGGACATGTGAGAAGAACTTTGCATATTCAGAATTTTTGGGTAGGCCTGCATGATTACGCATTACATTTTTGCAAATAATTTTAAAATATCAAAATATACCATCGTAGTATTTTTGGAGGGTGTTCCTAGGACATGTGAGAAGAACCTTGCATATTCAGAATTTTCGGGTAGGCCTGCATGATTACGCATTACATTTTTGAAAATAATTTTGGAATATCAAAATATACCATCGTAGTATTTTTAGAGGGTGTTCCTAGGACATGTGAGAAGAACTTTGAATATTCAGAATTTTCTGGTAGGCTTGCATGATTACGCATTACATTTTTGCAAATAATTTTAAAATATCAACATATATCATCGTAGTATTTTTGGAGGGTGTTCCTAGGACATGTGAGAAGAACCTTGCATATTCAGAATTTTCTGGTAGGCCTGCATGATTACGCATTACATTTTTGAAAATAATGTTGGAATATCAAAATATACCATCGTAGTATTTTTAGAGGGGGTTCCTAGGACATGTGAGAAGAACTTTGCATATTCAGAATTTTCGGGTAGGCCTGCATGATTACGAATTACATTTTTGAAAATCATTTTGGAATATCAAAATATACCATTGTAGTATTTTTAGAGGAGGTTCCTAGGACATGTGAGAAGAACTTTACATGTTCAGAATTTGCTGGTAGGCCTGCATGATTACGCATTATATTATTGCAAATAATTTTAAAATATCAAAATATACCGTCGTAGTATTTTTGGAGGGTGTTCCTAGGACATGTGAGAAGAACCTTGCATATTCAGAATTTTCGGGTAGGCCTGCATGATTGCGCATTACATTTTTGAAAATAATTTTGGAATATCAAAATATACCACCGTAGTATTTTTAGAGGGTGTTCCTAGGACATGTGAGAAGAACTTTGCATATTCAAAATTTTCTGGTAGGCCTGCATGAATACGCATTACATTTTTGCAAATAATTTAAAAATTTAAAAATATACGATCGTAGTATTTTTAGAGGGTGTTCCTAGGACATGTGAGAAGAACTTTGCATATTCAGAATTTTCGGGTAGGCCTGCATGATTGCGCATTACATTTTTGAAGATAATTTTGGAATATCAAAATATACCATCGTAGTATGTTTTGAGGGTGTTCCTAGGACATGTGAGAAGAACCTTGCATATTCAGAATTTTCTCGTAGGACTGCATGATTACGCATTATATTTTTGAAAATAATTTTGGAATATCAAAATATACCATCTTAGTATTTTTAGAGGGGGTTCCTAGGACATGTGAGAAGAACTTTGCATATTCAGAACATAATTTTGGAATATCAAAATATACCATCGTAGTATTTTTAGAGGGGATTCCTAGGACATGTGAGAAGCAGGCTTGCTGGAGCATCACTCATGATGCCAAAATGAGTTGAGGTATCAACATTCTGAGGAGGACTTCACACACCTCTCCAATAGCAGAAAAAAACTCTTCTCCCACTCAACAAGCAAACTCATCATCAGAGGTGATGACTTGTTCAATGATTAGAGGATGTTATGTGCATCACACAGGAAAGGCGAAAGCGCATAACTAATTGAAGATGGGTTGGGATCCCTCTTCCAAAATGCTAAGAGTGTGGAGCGCGAGAGTGATTGTTTCCCTCTCTTATTTTAATAGAATTTTGTCTGCTGCGTAGGATGGGGATTTAAGTATAATTTTTGTGGTGTAGATCAGTGCTTCGTGGAATACGGATATCATCATGTGGTGGGAATGTAAGAGGCTGGAGGACCCAGACTTGACTCTACTGTGGCAAACGACCTTGAGCACTTCTTGTGCACAGGTTTCAATTGAGCGAGGATTTAGTGGCCTTAGGAAAATACTAACTAACGATCAGACAAGACTAAGCTCGGAAAATTTAAAATCAATCCTATTCGTCAAACTCAATAACACCATAATAGAAGATAAATATTTTGATTTTGAAATCTAATACAACATGAAATCGCTTCCAAGTAAAATGGGTGCATAATATTCGATTCTATTGTAGCGTTCTTTCTCAATAAAATTTAAAAAAAAAAGTTTTTTCAAATAGTTTTGTTTTTATCTCTATTATAGATTGTTTTGGCTGATTAGTTTCCAAGATACAGTGACACAATCTCGTATTCGTACACCTCTAGTGTATATATTTAATATTGTTTCATAAACGTTTGCGCTATTTAATATAGGTATTTTTTTGTAAATGTGGTAGTAGAATCATTATCTGTCATTTTCTTATCATTTGTAATCTAAAGTGTGCAAGTTTCCGTACACTACACATAAAAAATCATTACTTGGTGTGAAAATGGCACAATTTCATATTCGTACACTTTTAAAAAGCCATTTAATCTGTAATTTAAGACCTGTTATTTCTTTATTTTTTTTGTTTTGCCTTTCTCAATAGAAAGGTATTGCAATTGCTCTGAAAACCGACTTTTTAACGGAGGCCCGGAGGGCCGAGTGACATATACCATTCGATTCAGTTCGTCGAGTTCGGCAAATGTCTGTGTGTGTATGTATGTGTGTATGTATGTATGTGTGTGTATGTGTGTGTGTATGTGACCAAAAATGTCACTCATTTTTCTCAGAGATGGCTGAACCGATTTTGACAAACTTAGTCTCAAATGAAAGGTGCAACATTCCCATAGGCTGCTATTGAATTTCTAATGGATCCGACTTCCGGTTCCGGAATTACAGGGTGATAAGTACGAACACGCAGAAAATGTCGATTTTAATAAATTTTGCAATGAATGTATAAAGGTGAAAAATTTTCCAAAATATGACCACAACTGCTTCGATTTGTAGTATTAGGTCACTAACATCCATTCAAAGTCTATTTGGCCACATTGGCCACCATCCTCGGTTCCGGAAGCCCCGGCGGAAGTATCTAAATTCAGAATAACAGTCACATCGGTTTCTCGGAGATGGCTAGACCGATTCGACTAAACTTGGCCTCAAATGAAAGGTATTGCGTCCCCGTAAATGGCTTTTTAATTTCATCCCGATCCGACTTCCGGTTCCGGAGTTACAGGTTGTGGCGTGCGATCACATAGCAAATTGTGATTCAAACCGATACTCCGATGAAAGCAAAAAAGGTAAAAATTTCGCTAAAATGTCTCTCAAACAACTTAAATTTGTTGTTCTAGGTCACCGACGGCCAACCAAACTTTCGTTGACTACATTGACCACCATAGACGGTTCCGGAAGTGCCCGGGAAAAGCGGCCATCTTTCAGAATTTACGAACTCACATCAGTTTCCCTAAAATGGTTGGGCCGATTTTCACAAACTTAGTTCCAAATGATAGCTATAATATCCCCACAGATGTCTATAAAATTTCGTACGGATCGCTTATATGGGTCCGGAAATATAGACTAAATCGTCCGGTCACATATGAAATTCCCATATAAGCCAGAACTCAATTTTTTTTTTCAAAGGGGGGACCCCATGAAATTTCAGAAATCGAATTCGTATTTTTGATGCCAAACATCTTTAAAATGCATGAAACGTCGAGATTTTATGTTATCTCGAAAAAAAATTTTTTTTGTAAAAATCGACTTTTTGGGACTTTGCCGATTTCGCACCTTTTTGCCTTTCTCAATAGAAAGGTATTGCAATTGCTCTGAAAACCGACTTTTTAACGGAGGCCCGGAGGGCCGAGTGACATATACCATTCGATTCAGTTCGTCGAGTTCGGCAAATGTCTGTGTGTATGTATGTGTGTATGTATGTGTGTGTGTATGTGTGTGTGTATGTGACCAAAAATGTCACTCATTTTTCTCAGAGATGGCTGAACCGATTTTGACAAACTTAGTCTCAAATGAAAGGTGCAACGTTCGCATAGGCTGCTATTGAATTTCTAATGGATCCGACTTCCGGTTCCGGAATTACAGGGTGATAAGTACGAACACGCAGAAAATGTCGATTTTAATAAATTCTGCAATGAATGTATAAAGGTGAAAAATTTTCCAAAATATGACCACAACTGCTTCGATTTGTAGTATTAGGTCACTAACATCCATTCAAAGTCTATTTGGCCACATTGGCCACCATCCTCGGTTTCGGAAGCCCCGGCGGACGTATCTAAATTCAGAATAACAGTCACATCGGTTTCTCGGAGATGGCTAGACCGATTCAACTAAACTTGGCCTCAAATGAAAGGTATTGCGTCCCCGTAAATGGCTATTTAATTTCATCCCGATCCGACTTCCGGTTCCGGAGTTACAGGTTGTGGCGTGCGATCACATAGCAAATTGTGATTCAAACCGATACTCCGATGAAAGCAAAAAAGGTAAAAATTTCGCTAAAATGTCTCTCAAACAACTTAAATTTGCTGTTCTAGGTCACCGACGGCCAACCAAACTTTCGTTGATTACATTAACCACCATAGACGGTTCCGGAAGTGCCCGGGAAAAGCGGCCATCTTTCAAAATTTACGAACTCACATCAGTTTCCCTGAAATGGTTGGGCCGATTTTCACAAACTTAGTTCCAAATGATAGCTATAATATCCCCACAGATGTCTATAAAATTTCGTACGGATCGCTTATATGGGTCTGGAAATATAGACTAAATCGTCCGGTCACATATGAAATTCCCATATAAGCCAGAACTCAAATTTTTTTTTCAAAGGGGGGACATTTCAGAAATCGAATTCGTATTTTTGATGCCAAACATCTTTAAAATGCATGAATCGTCGAGATTTTATGTTATCTCGAAAAAATTTTTTTTTGTAAAAATCGACTTTTTGGGACTTTGCCGATTTCGCACCTTTTTGCCTTTCTCAATAGAAAGGTATTGCAATTGCTCTGAAAACCGACTTTTTAACGGAAGCCCGGAGGGCCGAGTGACATATACCATTCGATTCAGTTCGTCGAGTTCGGCAAATGTCTGTGTGTGTATGTATGTGTGTATGTATGAGTGTGTGTATGTGTGTGTGTATGTGACCAAAAATGTCACTCATTTTTCTCAGAGATGGCTGAACCGATTTTGACAAACTTAGTCTCAAATGAAAGGTGCAACGTTCCCATAGGCTGCTATTGAATTTCTAATGGATCCGACTTCCGGTTCCGGAATTACAGGGTGATAAGTACGAACACGCAGAAAATGTCGATTTTAATAAATTCTGCAATGAATGTATAAAGGTGAAAATTTTTCCAAAATATGACCACAACTGCTTCGATTTGTAGTATTAGGTCACTAACATCCATTCAAAGTCTATTTGGCCACATTGGCCACCATCCTCGGTTCCGGAAGCCCCGGCGGTCGTATCTAAATTCAGAATAACAGTCACATCGGTTTCTCGGAGATGGCTAGACCGATTCGACTAAACTTGGCCTCAAATGAAAGGTATTGCGTCCCCGTAAATGGCTATTTAATTTCATCCCGATCCGACTTCCGGTTCCGGAGTTACAGGTTGTGGCGTGCGATCACATAGCAAATTGTGATTCAAACCGATACTCCGATGAAAGCAAAAAAGGTAAAAATTTCGCTAAAATGTCTCTCAAACAACTTAAATTTGCTGTTCTAGGTCACCGACGGCCAACCAAACTTTCGTTGACTACATTAACCACCATAGACGGTTCCGGAAGTGCCCGGGAAAAGCGGCCATCTTTCAAAATTTACGAACTCACATCAGTTTCCCTGAAATGGTTGGGCCGATTTTCACAAACTTAGTTCCAAATGATAGCTATAATATCCCCACAGATGTCTATAAAATTTCGTACGGATCGCTTATATGGGTCCGGAAATATAGACTAAATCGTCCGGTCACATATGAAATTCCCATATA
The DNA here is from genome assembly GCF_030247195.1 of Topomyia yanbarensis. Classification (NCBI taxonomy): domain Eukaryota; kingdom Metazoa; phylum Arthropoda; class Insecta; order Diptera; family Culicidae; genus Topomyia; species Topomyia yanbarensis. Next base: position 242,920,163 of record NC_080671.1, on the reverse strand, counting down.
AGCCAGAACTCAATTTTTTTTTTCAAAGGGGGGACCCCATGAAATTTCAGAAATCGAATTCGTATTTTTGATGCCAAACATCTTTAAAATGCATGAAACGTCGAGATTTTATGTTATCTCGAAAAAATTTTTTTTTGTAAAAATCGACTTTTTGGGACTTTGCCGATTTCGCACCTTTTTTCAGTTCAATATTACCGTGGCTGTTTTTTTTTCAAAATTTTAGAACTCGAACTCTTTTAATGAATATAAACAACGCACACATTCTCGTGATTCATGATTGAGAAAGGCACAATTGCACCGCTAGGTGGATTAAAATAGGTTTTTTTTGAAAAATAGATTTTATGACTACAGAAAAGTGTTCATTGGCATAGTTTCCTCAACACTAGTTTAAGAAATTCCCTCAAATTAACGTAATGGTTAAAAAAATAAACTAACTGCCATTATGGGACGGAAACTAATTATTACTCACCAAAATGAAGCTAAATCACTTAATAAAATCTTTGAAATTGTTCAAAGGTTGCGTCCAACTATTTAACATGTTGTTAAAAACTTTGATGTGGCGAAATGCAGAACAGATATTGCGAAAAACTTGAACTGTAAAAAATTTGCGATGAGGGATTAACGATTTTTAATTAGAAAAATTTGGGAAAATCGAGTAATTAGGACATGTGAGAAGAACCTTGCATATTCAGAATTTTCTCGTAGGCCTGCATGATTACGCATTACATTTTTGAAAATAATTTTGGAATATCAAAATATACCATCTTAGTATTTTTAGAGAGGGTTCCTAGGACATGTGAGAAGAACTTTGCATATTCAGAAAATAATTTTGGAATATCAAAATATACCATCGTAGTATTTTTAGAGGGGATTCTTAGAACATGTGAGAAGAACTTTGCATATTCAGAATTTTCGGGTAGGCCTGCATGATTACGCATTACATTTCTGAAAATAATTTTGGAATATCAAAATATACCATCGTAGTATTTTTAGAGGGTGTTCCTAGGACATGTGAGAAGAACTTTGCATATTCAAAATTTTCTGGTAAGCCTGCATGAATACGCATTACATTTTTGCAAATAATTTAAAAATTTAAAAATATACGATCGTAGTATTTTTAGAGGGTGTTCCTAGGACATGTGAGAAGAACTTTGCATATTCAGAATTTTCGGGTAGGCCTGCATGATTGCGCATTACATTTTTGAAGATAATTTTGGAATATCAAAATATACCATCGTAGTATGTTTTGAGGGTGTTCCTAGGACATGTGAGAAGAACCTTGCATATTCAGAATTTTCTCGTAGGCCTGCATGATTACGCATTACATTTTTGAAAATAATTTTGGAATATCAAAATATACCATCTTAGTATTTTTAGAGAGGGTTCCTAGGACATGTGAGAAGAACTTTGCATATTCAGAAAATAATTTTGGAATATCAAAATATACCATCGTAGTATTTTTAGAGAGGATTCTTAGAACATGTGAGAAGAACTTTGCATATTCAGAATTTTCGGGTAGGCCTGCATGATTACGCATTTCATTTCTGAAAATAATTTTGGAATATCAAACTATACCATCGTAGTATTTTTAGAGGGTGTTCCTAGGACATGTGAGAAGAACTTTGCATATTCAAAATTTTCTGGTAAGCCTGCATGAATACGCATTACATTTTTGCAAATAATTTAAAAATTTAAAAATATACGATCGTAGTATTTTTAGAGGGTGTTCCTAGGACATGTGAGAAGAACTTTGCATATTCAGAATTTTCGGGTAGGCCTGCATGATTGCGCATTACATTTTTGAAAATAATTTTGGAATATCAAAATATACCATCTTAGTATTTTTAGAGGGGGTTCCTAGGACATGTGAGAAGAACTTTGCATATTCAGAAAATAATTTTGGAATATCAAAATATACCATCGTAGTATTTTTAGAGGGGATTCTTAGAACATGTGAGAAGAACCTTGCATATTCAGAATTGTCTCGTAGGCCTGCATGATTACGCCTGCATGATTACGCATCTTAGAATTTTTAGAGGGGGTTCCTAGTACATGTGGGAAGAACTTTGCATATTCAGAAAATAATTTTGGAATATCAAAATATACCATCGTAGTATTTTTAGAGGGGATTCCTAGGACATGTGAGAAGCAGGCTTGCTGGAGCATCACTAATGATGCCAAAATGAGTTGAGGTATCAACATTCTGAGGAGGACTTCACACACCTCTCCAATAGCAGAAAAAAAAACTCTTCTCCCACTCAACAAGCAAACTCATCATCAGAGGTGATGACTTGTTCAATGATTAGAGGATGTTATGTGCATCACACAGGAAAGGCGAAAGCGCATAACTAATTGAAGATGGGTTGGGATCCCTCTTCCAAAATGCTAAGAGTGTGGAGCGCGAGAGTGATTGTTTCCCTCTCTTATTTTAATAGAATTTTGTCTGCTGCGTAGGATGGGGATTTAAGTATAATTTTTGTGGTGTAGATCAGTGCTTCGTTGAATACGGATATCATCATGTGGTGGGAATGCAAGAGGCTGGAGGACCCAGACTTGACTCTACTGTGGCAAACGACCTTGAGCACTTCTTGTGCACAGGTTTCAATTGAGCGAGGATTTAGTGGCCTTAGGAAAATACTAACTAACGATCAGACAAGACTAAGCTCGGAAAATTTAAAATCAATCCTATTCGTCAAACTCAATAACACCATATTAGAAGATAAATATTTTGATTTTGAAATCTAATACAACATGAAATCGCAAGTAAAATGGGTGCATAATATTCGATTCTATTGTAGCGTTCTTTCTCAATAAAATTTTAAAAAAAATGTGTTTATCAAATAGTTTTGTTTTTATCTCTATTATAGATTGTTTTGGCTGATTAGTTTCCAAGATACAGTGACACAATCTCATATTCGTACACCTCTAGTGTATATATTTAATATTGTTTCACAAACGTTTGCGCTATTTAATATAGGTATTGTTTTGTAAATGTGGTAGTAGAATCATTATTTGTCATTTTCTTATCATTTGTAATCTAAAGTGTGCAAGTTTCCGTACACTACACATAAAAAATCATTACTTGGTGTGAAAATGGCACAATTTCATATTCGTACACTTTTAAAAAGCCATTTAATCTGTAATTTAAGACCTGTTATTTCTTTATTTTTTTTGTTTTTTTTTTAAAAAATAGATTTTGTGGCTACAGAAAAGTGTTCATTGGCATAGTTTCCTCAACACTAGTTTAAGAAATTCCCTCAAATTAACGTAATGGTTAAAAAAATAAACTAACTGCCATTATGGGACGGAAACTAATTATTACCAAAATGAAGCTAAATCACTTCATAAAATCTTTGAAATTGTTCAAAGGTTGCGTCCAACTATTTAACATGTTGTTAAAAACTTTGATGTGGCGAAATGCAGAACAGATATTGCGAAAAACTTTAACTGTAAAAAATTTGCGATGAGGGATAAACGATTTTTAATTAGAAAAATTTGGGAAAATCGAGTAATTAGGACATGTGAGAAGAACCTTGCATATTCAGAATTTTCTCGTAGGCCTGCATGATTACGCATTACATTTTTGAAAATAATTTTGGAATATCAAAATATACCATCTTAGTAT